>NC_079456.1:35415798-35423298 GCF_903798145.1 Danio aesculapii
ATCAAGTCTGACAAGTCATGGAGAAAAAAAAATATTACTAATACTTTTATATACAATAATTAGCCCTATATAAAGATAAGTGCTCAACAATGACGATAAATTATTCTCACACTGTTTGTTTATTATTAAGTGTTTTGCTATGTCACACCTGTTTGATTTAAATAAAAATACAGTGGAATAATTGCTGTTTGTGACCCCTAAAAAGCTAAACAAAGCAACATGAAACAACTGTTAACAAACCTACTTAAACAAAGCAATGCAAAACTAATCCTACTAATGTAAACGAAGCAAAATTAACAACAACACACCATGGCAAAACAGATAAAAAAATACAACATATCAAATATCAACACACATGCGATATGAAAAAATAATCAAATAAATAAAAAGCAAAGGGAACCTAAATAAAACAAATCCTCAAAAGCAATATTGAGCAAAAACCAAAGCAAATCAAATGGGAAACAAATGCAAGCGAAGCAAATAACAACAAATCAAAACTAAATAAGACAATGGGTAAAACAAACAACAACCTCGAAAGAAAATAAAAGAAATCCAAACAAAATAAAAAAGCAAAACATATAAAAAAATGAAGCAAAACAAAACCAACAAGCAAAAAACAACTAAATAAAAGAAAAAGACATGAAGAAAAACATTATTTATCATTAAATATAAAGTAAATATCACTATATGAAGAGAAGTGTCCAACAATGAAGACAAGTCACTCATGATTTTTAAAATTAAGAAGTTTTTTTTTTTCTTAATTTTTGCTATGTCACACCATAGTAGGACATGTTTACGGTACATTCATTCATTCATTTTCTTGTCGGCTTAATTCCTTTATTAATCTGGGGTCGCCACAGCGGAATGAACCGCCAACTTATTCAGCATTTGTTTTATGCAGCAGATGCCCTTCCAGCCGCAACCCATCTCTGGGAAATCGTTTACGGTACAGTACAGTAAAAAATAATGTAAATAAAAAAATGGTAAAAGAATTTATAAAGTTAGTGACCTTCAATTACATAAAACAAATATTTAAATAATATATATTTTTACAAAAAAAGCCTATTTTTTTCTGCCTATTTGTAACTACCTATATATAAACACACACACACACACACGGAACTAGGCTCCTTTACTAAGACCACCACCAACTTCCATGAACATCCCAAGAATTTTAATCTGAGTTTCTTTTTTGCAGCATAAGAGAGAGAGAGAGAGAGAGAGGTTTCAGCAGAACCCAGGAGACGCGTCTGAGAGCGGGGATCACGGATAGATTCCTCTTTGTTTTCTCTCCTCCCTCCCTCCTGCGTTTCTTTCTCCAGCTCTCTGGCCTTTCCTATGGTAATCCCAGCATCCCTCTCTTCAGGTTACACCCTGCAGGAGTTTGGGGCGACCCATAAGCTATTGTAATCATCAGCTGCCATTATCTCCTCTATTGATGGACCGTTGGGTTTATCTGCGATGAAAGTATGGACGCAGTCTGGACTCAGTTTACCGGCTGAATTATGTTTGAGGTGACAAATAATCAGAATTTCTGTTTTTTTAAGCATTGTAAGCATAAGTAGATCATTAAAAAATATCATACGACTGATCCTAATGTTTCTGTCCTTTTCCCAAAGTCATCGTAGCTTAAGCTGAAAGACTGGGACACACCAAGGCAGTGGTCAGCCATTGGACTTTGTCTGTTTGGCTAGTTGGTTTGGTGTGCTTCACATGTTGTCTCTTGTCAGGTTTACGTTGGAGCTTGTTAGCCCAATTCAGCATGTCGAATTGGTCTTGGCTGAAGAGAACGATCTGACTGGTTATTTAGTAACAAATCAGAGCCTGAGTGTGACGTAGTGAAGTGACGTAGCAAGCAAACAATTCAAGTCAACAAGGGATACAAAGAGGCCGGCTGTAATTTTGCTACATTTCTCAAATATTTGCAAATGATATGAATTATTAGATTATCACACATATTTGCAGGAGCGAATCCCTCATGACACAAAAAGGGAAACCCTCAAGACGAATCCATCCACACAGGTGCAGAATGTGCACTCTAGAATCAGCCGGCTGCCATCCATTTGGTGTATTCACAGGCAGCTTTTTGGTCCAGACGAGACAAGGCACGAGCCAAAGCAAGGTGACAACAGAGTTTGGTTTCATCTGCGCTAGTTGTTTGTCATTGGCCTGGTGTGTCCCAGCCATAAGAGTTCTCTAAATAATTGTTAAAACCTATGTACATTGTAAAAAGTTTGAGGACATCATAGGTCTCAGAAAGTCTGGGATTGTATCTGTCAGGTTTGAGATGTTATAATAGAAGTTTGAGATGTTTTTTAGGGATAAGAAGCGGGGTATGTATATATACATATATATATAAGAAGTTGAGAGGTTAAAAGTTTCACAAAATTTGAGGTTGTAACGTTAAGCTTCAAGATGTTCCCAGGAAAGTGGCTTAGTCTATGGGAGTTTGAGATGATCTTTGAGTTGAAAGTTTTCCAGGTTAAAAGTTTCGAAAGGTTGACTGGTGCAGGTGGTGTTGGTGCAAAATGTGCATGTTGTGTGGAGTTGCTAGTCACTAATAAATGTTTGGGCTTTATTTAAGGCCTGTTAGCCCCAGGCCACCATCCCTGCATGCTGTCCTAGTGGACCCAGAGAGGCTGGATACTCGCCACTCCCTCAAATGACTTTTATTAACATCGCAAGGTTACCCAGGTCACCCGTGAACAGTTTTTAGTGGTCTCCTTTTGGGGCCTACTTTGGCTAATCCAGAAATCGGGCTCTCAAGGACCCCAGATTTTTCCAAAGAACTTGAGAGCCCTTGCCTAAATCAGCTGATTCTAACAGATAGATTCAGGAAGAAGAGTTAGCCATGAACTAAATGTTGGCCTTCTCATGTCCCCTTGCCAATTTTGTCCAGAGAACCTCTGGCCGTAATCCAAGGAGTTCCGTAAGACCAAAGAATCTCCCAAATGCAGGTATGCCTTCAGTTGGCGCAGTGGTTTTATTATGTTTTGGGGTTTTGGTCGGTTGTTCATTCCAAGTTTGCATGTTGAAAGGTGGCTTTGGACTAATAGGTCTTTCAGGTTGGTGTTTCTCTTGTAGGCTGTCAAGATGTCATGTTTTCTCCTACTGGAAGTTAGGGTTTCTGTGAAATTATTCTTAATTGGCCTGATGAAGGCTATGGGTGTTTGTGAATAAGTAAAGGTGGCAGGGATTAGTATTTTGTCACATGTGGTATGGAGGGTGGGATTATTGGTTCTGGATTGGTTGTGTTCTTTATAGCACATAGTTTGGATCTTGTATAACCTCTAGTCTTGAGTGCTCTGGAGAGGGTTTGTGTGGCTTCTTGGAAATCGGATTCCCAAGTGCAGATCCTTGCAAATCTGAGTAATTTTGATAGTACTAGTCCTCTGAATGTGTGATAGGCATGGTAGCTTTTGTAATGAAGTAAGATGTGGGTATTGGTTTCTTAAAAAACACGTTGAGGTCTAGTCTGTTTGTGATAGGGATGATTAATCCTTTATTGACCATTATGTCCAGGAAGTCTATGTTATTGTAAATAATGACAGACTTGTAGAAAACGGTTGAATTCATCTTGGCTATATTGCCAAACTCCCCATATTTCATCCAGATACCACAGGTAACAAAATGGTAGCCTGGTGCACTTGGGGAAAACTGTCTCCTCCCATTGGGCCGTGTAGATGTCGGCATAGGATGGTGCAAATTTCTTCCCATAGCTGTTCCTTTTGTTTGGAGGTAATGTTCCTCATTAAATTCAAAATCGGTTCAGGTTGAGTTCTAATAGTTCCACAATTAGGTTATCAGGTTGGGTGGAGACTGGGTGCATTTTAAAACAACCCTGTATTGCTTGTAGGTGTAGGTGGTTTTCAATATTTGTATGTAAGCTATCTATGTTCAAGAAAAAATAGTAATGATATTGGGGAGATTACTTGAGTTTTTTACCTTTTTTTGACAAAGTGATAGGTGTCTTTTATGTACCGTCCTTTCCAAAGAACTGAGGTGATAGTCAACAAATTCTATATCTATACTCTATACTCTATATCTATATTCTTTACCTTTCACTTCCACTGTCTGACACCATAGGGAGCCCTGGGGGCATGTTTGGGGTGGGCTCTGCATTTGATTGTGGAATTTGCCTAGAAGATAGAAGCGCCTTGATCTCAGGATATGTTCCCCTTTCAAATAATTTGCTTGTCTTTTGCTTATATGACCTCCTTCTAATAACTGTTGACGTCTTCTTGAAAATGGGGTATTGAATCCTGGAATATTGGGGTTGCTTCTTGTATGTATTGAGTTCTGTTCATGAGTACAACGGCACAATTGTATGATAGGTTATGATTAGGGGTAATGGGAAGGGTGGTTAGTCTTTTTTGGTCTGTGTAGGTTTTAGCGAAAATAATCCCATGTTTTTTTTATTTTTAGGTAACCGTTGTGGTGGTGGTATCCATGGTGATTTCTCACAAAAAGGTAGGGTCCTTATGGCACATGTTCAGGTTTCAAAGTATAATGTTCTTTGTATTTTGGTGTGGAACTGTTCTAGGTCTAATAGAACGTCCTTTCAATTATGGGGTTTTATTGCGTGTGAAGGGATAAAGGATAAACCCTTGTTTAATAGGGATATTTCACCTGGTGAAAGTTTGTATATTTGGGAAAGGTTGATCACCGATTGTTGTAGTAGATGGCCTTGATCTGTGGCTTTTTTCTTATCTAGTTTAAATGCTTTAGCCAATGAGTTTCCATTGCTTTTCCTTTGGCTGGAGTCCTGTGAATTTTTTCCCCTTGGGTTCTGAATGATTCTCCTAGTAATAAGGGGGATATTATGATCTGTTAGCTTTATTGTGTGAATCTGAGGTTATCTGTAAATTTTGTGGGTAGTGTTTTTGTCGGATTTAATCAAGTTATTGCATTGGAGAATGTGCTGGATGGGGCCCTAAGGAGTCGTTGAATTGTTTTCCCCAAGTGCACCCGGTTCACCCATTCCCTGTTGTTTAATCCGAAGGAAAGAATAACGTGTTGTACTTGTGGAGAAGTTGGGGTTTTGTTTCGAATGATGCAGAATGCATGTTGAAATTGTGCTCCTGGGTAGCTAACAATCTGTGGTAGCTGTTGTTCATGGGGGTAGGTGACATATGTCTGAGTCTCCTAGAAGGAGGATAGGTCCGATTGGGTTTGGTGTCCAATTTATCCTCACCGTGTTCTTGTCATTATTGGATGCTGCAGGTTGGGGGCTGGGTATCTGTTTGGAGGTCCATTCCGGGTTCCATTGTTCTTGTGTAACTAGGATATTCTGGTAGGTAAAGGGAAGGTCCCACTGTGGGGTTTGGAGTATGGGGATTGTCTCCCTGGGAAATAGTTTTTTTTTTTTTTCATTTGATGGAGTGATAGTGTTGTTCCTCTAATTTCTGTATTTAGTTCTGGTGGTAACAGTTGGTAAAAGTCTGCTGTCTGCGAATGTTATCCTGTCTAATGTCTAAATCTTTTAGAAGATTGGGCTTACATGTGTTGGACAGACTTGTTTGGCAGGTGTTTTTGGGTCTATTTGTTTTTGTGGGGTCTTGAAGCGTACTGTATGTCCTTTTTGTGAACTGGATTAATGACTGGGGTGTGATTAGGTTGGAGTCTATTAGTTTTTGTGGTGTCTTGCAGCATACTGAGGGGTCGCTTATGCGTAATTAAATGGTAAGTTGCACTGTGGTTGATTCTTCTTGTCTTGGTTTGGTTATTTTGTGGTTGGAAGTTACGTTAGGGTTAGGATTATTGAGACAATGAGGGTTAGGTTAGAGTTAGGATTATTGGGACAATGATTATTGGGTTAAATGTTCAGTATGATTCATATAAGGTTATATTTTAGCCCTTTGGAAAGTCTCCTATGTAGAAATTTGTGTAAATAAAGCATCTATTAACATACATAGTAAATACTACTTCTTTCATTGAAAAATAAGATGCATAGATTTCATTTGAATAGTTTGGTAATCATTTACTTACTCATTCTGAATGACCTACAACTCACCATTTAACTGCTCTGAAATAACTGGTTTGTAAATAATGCACTACTTAATTTAGTAGTAAACAAATACTTATTAACAAAGTATGAAAACACAATCAATAAGCATGTCTTAGTCACTAGTAATTATTAAGCCACTGTGTTTACAAAGCTGCTTACTAATGTCTATTATTGTAGAACTATTGCTAAAATGATGAACTATCTATTTGCTAATGCTTAATTAATGATACATAGTGTGCAGTTATTATAAAGTGTTACATGACCCTTTGCCTTCATATGGCTCAAAAAACTTGTCTTATTGCATAATAATAAAAGCCTAATCACCATTCTGTTTCAATCTCCCACATTTCTTAAACACCTTTTTTTAAATTAATTTAAATGTTCTGCAGTCTGATGAATGGTTCTTTTAAAGTACTAATATCCCATGTAGTCTCTCATTAAGGCGAGCTCATAAAAACTGCATGTACAATAATTATAAAAGAATTAGCAAATTGCAGTTTAAGGTGGTTTAAAGGGAAAAAAAAAGCACAGGATGTCAACTTAAGTATTTCACCTCATCTACAATAATCCACTCAATACACTGTGGAGAACTAGCCGTGTCCTCACAGGGCCATGATGGGACACTCTCCAGGGGTTATGAACTTAGAATGTAGCTCGCGTACAGTAGATATATAGACAGAAACAGCTGCACTGAATTCACAGTGGAACCATGAAAATATGTGTAAAAGGAGACCCGGATAAGACATAAACCTGAGATATGGGGGTAAATTGACACATGAATGAAGACTTAAAGGGATAGTTCACCCAAAAAAATGAAAATTCTGTCATCGTTTACTCATCGTACACTCGTCCCAAACCTGAGTTTCCAGCCTGATCGCACGAGAAAAAGTATTTTACGTTTTGTCAGTTTAGTGGCTAATTTGTACGAGTTCAGTCGTACGAAATTGTACGATTTTAAAAAGGAGGCATGGCACCTAACCCCACCCCTAAACCCAACTGTCATTGGGGGATGAGCAAATCGTACGAAAATGTACGAATTAGATTGTACGAATTCATACGAATTAGCCAATAAATCAAAAAGTTACGAATTGCTGTGAGATTGTGTTGGAGTTTCTTGTTCTGTTGAAAACAAAGAAAAATATTTTGCAGAATCTTGGAAACCGGTAGCCATTGACTTTATATGTATATATATATATATATATATATATATATATATATATATATGTATGTATATATATATATATATATATATATATATATATATATATATATAATTTTTTTTCAGTAGCAGGATATGGAATAGGATAGAGGTAAATAGTATTTCTCACTATTTACCCTCCCACAAGTGGTTATAAACCTATATAAGATTCTTCCTCCTGCTGAACACAAAAGAAAATATACTGAGGATGGAAAACCAGTAACCATTGACCTACATTGAAATACAATGGACATACAGGGGAAGTCAACTGCCTTCAACATTCTTCAAAATATCT
>NC_079456.1:35428298-35445798 GCF_903798145.1 Danio aesculapii
CTCCCACGATTAAACGTGCCAGATCATCTCAACAAGAAATGGCAAGTTTACTCATCGGCCCTGAGGGTGGCATTAAATCAAAAGATGGCCTCCCTCTGAATCCACACAAAGCCTCGACACAATCTGAAAGCAGGTTTCTGCCGGAGCGCTCTCAATTAATGCCTTTGAAATGCCATCTCTCATTAAGCACTGATGCCGTCTGACGTCTCGCAGGAATTAGCTGCGGGGAGAAAGTGCCGAGTTCAATTTCAAAGAGGCTGCTGGTCAGAGGGGGGCGGAGCTATTCTCTTTTGCATTATAGATGCGAAGCCATACTTGGATAAAAATGGGCTGAGATGATTGGGAAAACTATTAAACTTCCCAATTAAAATTGTGAATAATTATTAAAATCAATTGAATAATCTTGCAATTAAGTCTCGACTCCATGTTGTGTGTTATGTGCCCTTGACAACAATACAATATTTACATTGGGATTTACAGTAGTCATTCAGGAAAGCATGAATAATAATTGATAGAATTTATCATTAATTTCCATCAAATACAAGGTGAAAATATAATATAGTGGTCACGTTGGCAAAACTAGACAGGCAAAAGAAAAAAAAGTTGTATGGGTTTGGCCTTACTAACAAAAAAAAAGAAGCTTATCAACAATAAATGTGACTGCACCTTTAAGACCCTTTCTAGACCAGTAACTAAAGGTAATGCTGAATATACACTCACCAGCCACTATTAGGTACACCTTACTAGTACCAGGTTGGACCCCCTTTTGCCTTCAGAACTGCCTTAATCCTTCATGGCGTAGATTCAACAAGGTACTGGAAATATTCCTCAGAGATTTTGCTCCATATTGACATGATAGCATCTCACAGTTGCTGCAGATTTGTCGGCTGCACATCCATGATGTGAATCTCCTGTTCCACCACATCCCAAAGGTGCTCTATTGAATTGAGTTATGGTGACTGTGGAGGCCATTTGAGTATAGTGTAGTCATTGTCATGTTCAAGGAACCAGTCTGAGATGATTCACTCTTTATGACATGGCGCGTTATCCTGCTGGAAGTAGCCATCGGAAGATGGAGACACTGTGGTCATAAAGGGATGGACAGCGTCAGCAACAATACTCAGGTAGGCTGTGGCATTGACACGATGCTCAATTGATACTAATGGACCCAAAGTGTACCAAGAAAATATCCCCCACACCATTACACCACCACCAGCCTGAACCACTGATACAAGGCAGGATGGATCCATGCTTTCATGTTGTTGACGCCAAATTCTGACCCGACCATCCGAATGTGGCAGCAGAAATGGAGACTCATCAGACCAGGCCATTTTTTCCAATCTTCTATTGTCCAGTTTTGGTGAGCCTGTGTGAATTGTAGCCTTAGTTTCCTATTCTTAGCTGACAGGAGAAGCACCTAGTGTGGTCTTCTGCTGCTGTAGCCCATCCGCCTCAAGGTTGGACGTGTTGTGTGTTCAGAGATGCTCTTCTGCAGACCTCAGTTGTAACGAGTGCTTATTTGAGTTACTGTTGCCTTTCTATCAGCTGGAACCAGTCTGGTCATTCTCCTCTGACCTCTGGCATCAACAAGGCATTTGCGCCCACAGAACTGCCGCTCCCTGGATATTTCCTTTTTTTCCGGACCATTCTCTGTAAACCCTAGAGATGGTTGTGCGTGAAAATCCCAGTAGATCAGCAGTTTCTGAAATACTCAGCACCAACAACCATGCCACATTCAAAGTCACTTAAATCTCCTTTCATCTCCATTCTGATGCTCGGTTTAAACTGCAGCAGATCATATTGACCATGTCTACATGCCTAAATGCAGCTGGTAGAAAAAATGCAGCCATACGTACTTCTGGCTACATAATTTGTGATATTTAGAAATGTATATAGGGATCTGTTTTCAGAATGAGCTTATGTTGCAAGTTGTCGTACTGATGCGTCTGATGCTCATCGGTGCTGAAGTCACGCTGCAGGAAACTGTGTGACAACCTCTGACACTGTCAAATCTGATCGCAAAGACCATTCAACGGCTGTCTGTAAACTTGTCTAAAAAAAAATAAAAATCGTATAGTGGGAGCAGGGATTTAGACCCTGCCAAAGTTGTCTTGTGGTACCAAGAAAAGACCTCTTTTTAAACCTTATGTATGAGAATCCAGTAGATCACAATTCCCCGACAGAAAAACAGTGAGAGTGCAGGTATTAGAAAGACTTCTGATTCATACTTCTGCGTCAAGTGCATGCGTATGCTAGGGCAGCCATTGCGCAGTCGCATAGCTGTGGCCGAAGCTGAGGTGAACCTCTCAAAAAATATAACTACACCTCATAACTGTCATGGATTGGTCAGGCTCTCACGACCTCCACTCACGAAGATCACCATCACCTGACTTCTAATGAGCACACAGCTGCATCACATTCACGAGCACCAGATAAAAGCACAGCACTCCAGTCGCTCATTGTCCGGGCTCGTCTCGACGAAAGCGGACAACTGAGCGACCACTCAGCGTAGTCATCCTCAGCTAAAACAAACGATTTACTTACCTGTTCTCTTTGTATTCCTCCTAGTCTTCCTGGTCCTCCCGAATCGTCCTGTCTTCCAGTCCTTCCAAGTCTGTGTCATCCTCTGTCAGCTGTATCTGGTGTGTGCTGTCCATCCTCGTGTATTCCTGTTACCCAGCCACGGAGGAAAAGACCCCAACATCATTCCTGATCCTCCTGGCTATCCTTCATGTGCTCCTTGTTGTCATTTAATAAACACCCTAACGTTTCCTTACCTCTGTCTCCTGTCCGCTTCATAACAGAAGCCCGGACCCATAACGACGACAACATGAGCACCCCCGATCACCTTCAAGAGCTGGTGGACCAGTTGAAGCGGATTCTACAGCCACCAGCTCCACTTTCCAACGCACCACCAGCACCGAGCACTTCCGCCTCCACAGTTTCTTCTTCGGCCCTTCCTTCCAGTCCCATGGCCCGACCAGCGCCCTACTCAGGCGGAGCGGGGGAGTGCAATGGTTTTCTGTTACAATGTTCCCTCATATTCGAAATGCAACCTTCTCTATATCCCACAGATAAGTCGAAGATCGCCTACATCGTATCTCTACTCTCTGGACCTGCACTTAAATGGGCTGAGACGATCTGGAACCAAGCCGGGCCGGTCATGAATTCCATCACTACCTTCACGGAGTATTTCAAAGAGGTGTTTGGACGTTCTGATGGGGAAGTAGCCGCTGGAGAGCAGCTGTATCATCTAAAGCAAGGTACTCTATCTACACAGGAATATGCTCTCCGGTTTCGCACTCTAGCAGCTGCAAGTGGATGGAATGAGAGATCGTTGTTGACCACGTACCGGCTCGGCTTGGAACCCACTCTCCGAATCCAACTGGCCACATTAGATGATACAATGGGTCTGGAGAGATTCATCCAACATTCTCTCCGATGTTCCGATCGTCTCCGTTCCTATCAACAGGACACCATCACCCCCTCGTCTGCACTCCTCCAATCGCCTGAGTCAACAGCCTCTCCAGAACCAGAACCCATGATAATAGAGTCTGGAAGACTGACATCAGCGGAACGACAGAGGAGGCTGACCCGGGGTCTGTGTCTATACTGCGGTGTCAGTGGACACACCCGTATGGAGTGTCCCCTTCGTCCCATTCGGACTTCAGTGAGTGTATTCAGTACGAATATTGAACAATGTAAACCACTTACTACCACCGTACAAATAACTACTGCCTCTATTTCTCTCCTTGTCACAGCCCTCATCGACTCCGGGTCAGCAGGGAACTTCATCTCCCAATCCCTCTGTCGTCAACTCCACCTCCGTACTGAGGCGTCCTCGCATATATACCAGATACAACCGATAACCCAGTGCACTCGATCTTCGACCCGTATCCATCGACAATGCGAAGACATCCTTCTTCAAGTGGGGTTGTTACATCAAGAGAGGATTCAATTTCTGGTTCTGGAGGGTGCAAATATGGACATCATTCTAGGGCGCCCGTGGCTGGTGAAGCACGATCCCATCATCTCTTGGGGCACAGGAGAGATAAAGAAATGGGGATCTGGATGTACACCTGCCTGTTTTCCAAATCTCCCTCTTCAAGGTCGGAACCCCATTTCTTTGTTTGCAACATCGGTCGAGAGCCCTCCTGAGAAGCAGTCTATCCACATTCCTAAGGAGTACAGCTCCTTTCATGATGTCTTCTGCCCCAAGAGAGCTTCCCAGCTACCGCCGCATCGGCCATGGGACTGCGCGATCGACCTAGTTCCAGATGCCCAGTTGCCAAGAGGTAGGATCTACCCGCTCTCGCTTCCAGAGAATCAGGCAATGGAAGATTACATAAGGGAAGCTCTGAGTCAGGGGTACATACGTCACTCAAAATCACCAGCCGCCTCAAGCTTCTTCTTTGTGGCCAAGAAGGACGGAGGGCTGCGTCCATGCATCGACTACAGGGTCCTAAATAACGGTACAGTAAAATACCGATATCCCCTTCCTCTGGTACCAGCCGCTTTGGAACAGCTCCGAGAAGCTAAAGTCTTCACTAAATTGGACCTCCGCAGCGCGTATAATCTGATAAGAATACGTGAGGGGGACCAATGGAAGACAGCATTCGTGACCCCTACTGGCCACTATGAATATGAGGTCATGCCTTACGGTCTGGTCAACGCCCCCTCCGTATTCCAAAACTTCATTCATGAAGTCCTCCGGGAGTTTCTTCACCACTGTGTAATAGTGTACATAGATGACATCCTCATTTACTCCCGGAGTGAGGCCGAACATCGCCAACACGTTGCGGAGGTCCTACACACATTGAGAGAACATCACCTCTACCTCAAAGCGGAGAAATGCTCATTCCACCAGAAGTCGATTCATTTCTTGGGATACATCATTGACCAAACCGGTATACGTATGGATGGGAAGAAAATTGAGGCTGTTCTATCCTGGTCAGAACCCACTTCCATTAAGGAGCTCCAGAGGTTTCTTGGGTTTGCTAACTTTTATAGACGGTTTATCAAGGACTACAGCAGGATTACATCACCTCTCACTAATCTCCTCAAGGGTAAACCCAAAGGACTGGAGTGGACCAAAGAAGCAGCCGCAGCCTTCCGCCTTCTTAAGAAGGAGTTCACAAGGGCCCCACTCCTGACTCATCCTGACCCAAATCTTCCTTTCGTGGTGGAAGTGGACGCATCCACCACCGGCGTCGGGGCAGTATTATCTCAACATCATGATACACCGCCCCGACTGCATCCCTGTGCCTATTTCTCTCGGAAGTTGAGCCCGGCGGAGCAGAATTACAGCATAGGAGACAGGGAGCTTCTAGCAATCAAGCTAGCCTTGGAGGAGTGGCGTCACTGGTTGGAGGGAGCCAAACATCCGTTCCAGGTGATCACAGATCACAAAAACCTCCAATACATCAAAGAGGCCAAGAGACTATGTCCACGTCAAGCCAGATGGTCACTTTTCTTCTCACGTTTTGATTTCTCCATTTCCTATCGTCCAGGATCCAAGAATCTAAGAGCAGACGCTCTCTCTCGTTTACACGAGCATCACGATCATGAAGAACTCCCAACGAAGATTCTTCCCGAACACATCTCCATTTGTCCGATCACCTGGAACGCTCCTCCAGTCGTTGCCACTCCGGAAGCCCCTGCTCCGCCGGGATGCCCTCCTCATCGGCAGTTCATACCACCTGAACACCGGGTAGATCTGATCCACTCCTTACATACCTCGCTAGGCACTGGACATCCAGGGATCAACAATACTCTCTCGCTAGTATCCCAACGATTCTGGTGGCCAAACATGGCAAGGGATGTGAGGCAATATGTTCAGGGCTGTAAGGACTGTGCCCAATCCAAGAGCCCACGTCATCTACCCGCTGGAAAGCTCCATCCCTTGCCGATTCCGAACCGTCCCTGGTCACACCTAGGAGTGGACTTTATCACTGACCTCCCTTCGTCAGAAGGTAATACCTGTATTCTAGTCATAGTAGATAGATTCTCAAAGTTTGTCAAACTAATCCCTCTGAAAGGTCTTCCCACAGCCTTTGAAACTGCCGACAATATCTTTAATCAAGTCTTCAGGTCATTTGGTATTCCAGAAGATATTGTGTCGGACAGAGGTCCACAGTTCATCTCACGTCTATGGAAAGCCTTCTTCAAGCTCCTAGGTGTGGCCGTCAGCCTCTCTTCTGGATATCATCCCCAAACCAACGGGCAGACAGAGAGGAAGATTCAGGAGGTGGGACGGTTCCTGAGGACCTTCTGCAGTGGTCACCAGAACTCCTGGAGCCAGTATTTGGGCTGGGCAGAATATGCCCAAAATTCACTGCGGCAACCCTCCACCGGACTCACGCCATTCCAGTGCGTCCTGGGCTTCCAACCACCGCTCTTTCCCTGGGATGGCGAACCATCTGATGTCCCCGCAGTGGATCACTGGTTCCGGGAGAGCGAGAGAGTCTGGGACGAGGCTCATCAACATCTGCAGAGGGCAGTCCGTCGAAGCAAGGTAACCGCCGATAGGAGAAGGTCTGAAGAACCCAGATACACACCCGGACAAAAGGTGTGGCTATCCACCCGGGACATACGCATGCGACTGCCCTCTCGCAAGTTAAGTCCCCGATTTGTTGGTCCCTTCACCATCGTGGAACAGGTTAACCCCGTCACCTACAAACTACAATTACCCTCTCACTACCGTATTCACCCTACATTCCACGTATCACTCCTGAAACCCTATCACGATCCTGTTCTTCCCTCCACAGAGCCTGACCACGAAGAGGAACCCCCTCCTCCACTGCTCCTAGAAGAAGGAGCCGTCTACGCAGTGAAGGAGATCTTGCGTTCCCGACGTCGTGGTGGCCAGTTGGAGTACCTGGTGGACTGGGAAGGGTACGGCCCCGAAGAAAGGACATGGGTTCCCAGAGCTGATATTCTCGATCCTAGTCTCATGGTGGAGTTTCATGAGAGCCACCCTGAGTTCCCAGCGCCTAGAGGCAGAGGGAGACCACCACGGCGTCGGAGGTGTCGGCCCTCAGGAGCGGGCCCTGGGGAGGGGGGTACTGTCATGGATTGGTCAGGCTCTCACGACCTCCACTCACGAAGATCACCATCACCTGACTTCTAATGAGCACACAGCTGCATCACATTCACGAGCACCAGATAAAAGCACAGCACTCCAGTCGCTCATTGTCCGGGCTCGTCTCGACGAAAGCGGACAACTGAGCGACCACTCAGCGTAGTCATCCTCAGCTAAAACAAACGATTTACTTACCTGTTCTCTTTGTATTCCTCCTAGTCTTCCTGGTCCTCCCGAATCGTCCTGTCTTCCAGTCCTTCCAAGTCTGTGTCATCCTCTGTCAGCTGTATCTGGTGTGTGCTGTCCATCCTCGTGTATTCCTGTTACCCAGCCACGGAGGAAAAGACCCCAACATCATTCCTGATCCTCCTGGCTATCCTTCATGTGCTCCTTGTTGTCATTTAATAAACACCCTAACGTTTCCTTACCTCTGTCTCCTGTCCGCTTCATAACAATAACAATGTGTAATGCAAGCTCTGTGATTGGTCAACTTGGTAACACTGACAAGTGTGGGCGAGACAGAAAGCCACGCAAAAAGTGTGGAGTCTCGTGAAGGAGCTCCAGGTGGAAAGTTGTTTTGTGTTTACCTTATGATTAAAGTTATTGCACATCTGCTGCTTCCTGCCTCATAATGAGTGAGTTTTAGCTACCTCTACATTAAGGTAGCATACAGAAATAACAAAACACCAGAGAAGAAACTCGATACAGAGAAACATAACATAACATACTGTAAGCTAGAGTTTCGAAAGTGTTATTGCAGAGCAACATGAACAGCATGCAGAAGTATAAATCCATGGCTACGCGCAAGGCAGGCGCTGTGAATCAAGCGGATGAGTGGTGGTGCATGAAAAGTTTGATCTGACAAACTGGTGTTTCAGAATAATTAGAAACAAAGTACTTAAGTAATGCACATGTATAGCACATTTATTGTGTATTGCCATATACCCAATGCACTTTACAATTGTGTGAGGGGGTCTCTCCACACCACCACCAGTGTGCAGCATCTATCTACAATTGTGAAAGATTCATGAGTGTAAACCGAGTGAAAATGTTAGGCCTGCTTTGCTCTCATTTGCATGGTGCTTAAATGCACTGTGGCAAGCAGAGTGAAGCCGAAAGCTATGGAAATGAGGCAGGGCCAGTGATGCGAGTGGTAATGAGCAACACCTGCACCCCACACCGGTCTCCAGTTTAACAGATGAGCTCTGGAAATATGACGAAGAGTGATGATGGCGTAGTGCTTGCAATGGCATGTGTACGGTGCAAAATTCAGCACATCTTCAAACCCTAGTCATAAAATGAAGCATCATCATGCCTCTACTAAAAGACTTCTGTTACATGACGAAAAGCCATCTCGCCTCTGACTGAAAGGCTTCGGATCTCAGGAGAAATGAGGCATCAGACTCAAAGGCATCAGATGAAATGGCCTCAGATAAAGTACTATGGAATACTGATGGAAGTACGCCACACCTGATATATTTTTTAATTGCAAGGATTTTAATTATGCAAGGTTTTTAACTAGCGGAGTCCAAACTTGGTCCTGGAGAGCCGGTGTCCAGCATATTTTAGTTCCAACCCCAATTAAACACACCTGAACCAGCTAATCAAGCGCTTCCTAGGTATACTAGAAACTTCAAGGGAGGTGTGTTGAAGGAAGATGGAGCTAAACTATGCAGGACACCGGCCCTCCAGGACCGAGTTTGGACACCCCCACATTACACTATTTAAACTGTGGGCGAGACGGTGGCTTAGTTGTTAGCACTGTAGCCTCACAGCAGGAAGGTCGTTGGTTCGAGTCCCAGCTGGGCCAGTTGGCATTTCTGTGTGCCGTTTGCATGTTCTTCCAGTGTTAGCGTGGGTTTCCTTCAGGTGCTCCGGTTTCCCCCACAGTCCAAACACATGCGCTATAGGTGAATTGAATGAACTAAATTGGCTGTAATGAATGTGTATGGATGTTTCCCAGTACTGGGTTGCAGCTGGAAGGGCATTCGCTGCGTAAAACATATGCTGGCTAAGTTAGCGGTTCATTGGCAACCCCTGATGAATAAAGGGACTGAGCTGAGGGAAAATGAATCAATGAACAAGTTGTTTACAGAGGAGAACATGCATTTGGCAAGTCTTGAGTAGCTAGCTAACTAGCTTGCTTGTATGCTGGCAACTGCAGTAAAGGTGTTAATAATTTGCAGTAAACCACAAATAATGGTGATATTATTACAAATAAATACCTACACCCCTAAAAAAAGTCCCATGAGGCATGGAAACACAACACTCCACCTTAGTCCATTTCATCCAATGTATTTTTATCTTATGCCTCTTTATGCTTTTGGTTCCCATTTGAGGGTGAAAAGAAGTTTGGAAAGGCTGAGTGAAGGTATCCTGTTAATGAACACTACAACACCACGACGCTACAGTAGGCAGGCTTGTAAATGTGTCACATTACTTGAGTGTACACCTAAACACAAAAATGGCGGCTGAGCAAGATGAACAGTTTCTCAAAAGTCTGGCAAAGACGTCTTCTTCACAAGAAGCATCACCATGGTGGGTCAAATCTTTTTGATATGCTGCGGAGAGACACTGAATGGAACTTACAGAAAGGATGTGGCATGACAAACTGGGCTTCTTCGTCCAGAGTGTGACCCCACCAAGTCTTTAAAATCTCATTGCGAGTGATTGTACTGGTGCAGATACATCTGTAACAGTACTGCTATTCGACTCTTTAGTGTATTCATTTTGCTAGTGTTGTTGTTTTGGATGTTGTTCTCCTGTCTGACCCCCATGGAATGAGAAATTAAATGATGGGAAGAAATTGCAAATCAAAGAAGGTGGAGTTCCAGTACTTAGACACTTATTGTGTCATTGACATAGACCAAATGGCCGCTCAAAGGTGTTCAGGAGCCACAACACACTCTCCAAAAAGTGTCTCCCAAAACTTAGTTCGAAATGACATCATCTCAGTTCATTCTTCATATTCGTTTGAAGTATACCAGGGCCTTAAGTCTAAGGCAATATTTGTCTGATACCTAATTGTTTGAGATTTGACACCAGAGATAATTTTCCTGAGACCTGAAGCCTTTCAGTCTGCGGCATGGTGACATTTCATTTTTGAGGTTTGAGAACTGAGCTTTGTCCTGAAATATATATCATACATGTGTGATTGCATGTTGTTGAAACCTGTAAGGAGCGTAAATCATATAAAAGAGACCTTGCTCAGTGCTGTCTGCTGAATGGTGGAGGGTCTAGAGGCAACCCCACCATTTGCCAAATGCCAGGGCCTGCTGCTGCCGACTGCTATGAGGAAGAGTAAAGAGAGTTAGTGAACTGGGGGATCGCTGTTGGACATCCAAAGGTGGTAGAGGGGTAATCACAGTTCACAGAGGAGTGTCCAGAATCACTGCATGAGATCACAAGTGTGGGCCTTTCAGCTGGTGGAGAACAGAGTGTGTATGGGAAACAGTCCAAGATCCCCCCACCCCTCACCTCTCACTTTTCTCATCCTTCATCTGTTTTCTCTGGCGTAGTCTATCCTTTCCCAGGTACTGTGGACAACTGTTTTCGCTGAAAAATGTGTTGGGATATTTACGTATGGCTTCATGGAACACAATTGTGGTCATTAGGGGTGTCAAAATTATTTGTTTCTACAGTGCATCGTGATGCAGATTAGGACAAATTGGCATTAGTATAGTAACAAACTGGTTATGATGTGCTGACTGTTTCTGATGTCATTTGTCAGGGTAGCATAGTATGGCAAAGAAGGAAAGGGTATAGGGAGGGAGGTGAGACGTGTGTGTGTGTACGTGTGAGTAGCATACTATGGTAAGGTATGTTCTGCTAAACTCATGCGGGTAGCATACTATATTAACCTTATTCTTCGATGAAGAATTTTGCTTGTTTTTGCACTTGTTTTAGAACTTCTGATTCAGATGACCATCTGCTTGTTAAGTCGTGATGTATGGAATACTGTTTATCATGTTTATAATAGCATTGAGTACAGTACACGGCAGTCTTTGGACTGTAAACTGGTTATGATGTACTTACTTTTTCTGACGTCATCAGTCAGGGTAGCTAGCATACTATGGCAATGAAGGAAAGAGTATGGGGAAGGGAGGGAGAAAGGGAGGCGAGACACGTGTGTGAGTAGCTTATTTTAGTCACAAATCTACTGTAAGTTGATGCATCTCTTAAAGACAGGATGGAAAATTGTTGGGCACGATGAATATTTTTATTCTCAAGTTTGATATGAGAATTGTGTCCTCAATCAGGTGGAAAGAATTCTGAATGATCCAACGCATTGTTTGTTTCCACATTATGAACTGCTTCCCTTTGGTTGGAGATATAGAGTCCCAAAGCGTAGGTTGAACAAGACATGCACACTATTGTTATGGAAACGAGATGACTGTAATTAAAAATGCTATTTTAAATACCTACATCTGGACTCACTTTGCTGATTGTAAGTCTTTCACTCACCCTGGAGGTGCATTAAAACCCACAATCCCCTTTGTCACTGCTAAGGGCACACTGTGAAAAAAAACATCCCTTCCAATTGCTGAGCAACAAAACAAAATGCTTAACATGTCATCATTGCCTATTTGATGCATTTAAGAAGCAGGTGCATTCAATGCATTCTTTGAGCAGGTGCAATTAAAGGTTTAGTTCATCTATCTGACTTGTATTTAACTGAATAAATATGGAGTAAAATTGAAAATGGAGGATGCAGTGCACCATCAATGATCATCACATCCCTCTCAACCTTCCCGTTTTTCCCGGGATTCTCCCGTATTTTATAGTTCTATCCTGCTATCACCCTGTTTCCTGTTTTTCTCCTGTATTTTCAATCTTTCTATGAAGGGTGGCAATAAAGAGACGATCCTCTCTATGCGCAACCCATACTGCCAAACCACCAGGGGACACCCCTTGCTCTTAAATGTGAATTTGTTCTGTGCTTTTATTTTATTTAGGCATGAAAACACCCTGAAACAGATATAAAAATGGAGGGATTCCATTCCTTTCCATTTTAGGCGCCGTTGCCCCTCCTTTGCAATCCTCAAAACAGTTATATAGCGGTGCGTGACTGTCAGCTGACAAGCTCCATAGTGATAAACAGATGCTGTTTCCCAAATGGATTCTGTACATGTGATTTGAAGCAGAGCGAAAGTCTGAGTTTTGGGTGCGTGTTTGAACTGTTTGACTTTAAAGAGCCCATATTATACATGAAATAGGGTCATATTTAGGTTGTAAGGGTCTCCAACAACAGTCTAATATGCATGCAAGGTCAAAAAACACTGTCATGGTCTTATAATCTGCATTTATTTTTAGCTAATTATCCCAACGACTCCCATATGAATCGTTCAGCGATTCATTTGTTCCCAAACCCCTCCTCAGCGTGAAGCTAATCTGCGCTGATTGGACTGATGACAGCCTGCTGCGATTGGTCGACAGTGACAGGCTTTAGCACGAGACAGAGTGAAATGCCCAGCTGCTAATCAACTATATAAAAGTAGTCACAGTGCACACGTGCTTCATAGTGTAAGGCTTTTTTCACACACACACACACACACACACAACCCTCCTCAGAAGAACTGGGGAGATCGACGCGAGTCTCCTAGCCTCTCCCTCTCTCACACACACACACAACGCTCCTCAGAAGAACTAGGGAAAGCGACGCAAGTCTCTTTCTCTCTCTCTCTCTCTCTCTCTCTCTCTCTCTCACACACACACACACACAACGCTCCTCAGAAGAACTAGGGAAAGCGATGCGAGTCTCCTGTCTCCTAGCTTACGATCACCATAGCAACGACAAACGGCAGTGGAACGCGAGCTCACAAAAGCCTTTAACGTTAAATCCATAAACAAAGCGGCACGCGTCGCGTTTTTAACGTGGCTTACATGTGATAAGAGAATATAAAAAGTAACCGCGTGTACTGTACCAGGTTAACAAGTAACAAAACACAATAAATACATAATTTGCAAGTTAAAGGAGGCAACAATTTTAATCGCACTTACTTACACTAGTGAATAAACCTCAACCACTGACTCTTCACAGTTCACAACTCATCTTTGGGTAGAGACTGTCAATATTATCCATCTGAACACAGCGTGACTTCATTCGACCGGCGGCGTCTGTGTGTGTGTGTCTAGTGTTTTTTCTGTGTTAGTGGGCGGGGCCGCAGGTTTCAAATCTCCCTGGTTTGCGCGCGTAACTACTGGCGAGGCTTGTGTTTCGTGGCTGCGTCATCGCAAAACACCTAATGACTCGTTATCAAGACGACTCGTTTGAAGCACTATGAGTCGACTCTTTTATAGATGAATCAATAGTTTTAAACACTGTACACTTACAGATTTAAGCCTTAGCTGGATATTTCACTTCACTTAGAGCTGTGTTACACACTACATGGAAGGGCATTTTCAAAAACCCATAATATGGGCTCTTTAAACAAACATAATTAATAATAATAATAATAATAATAATACCTTAATACAGTGTTTCCCAAGCCTGTTCCTGAAGGCACACCAACAGTACACATTTTCAACCTCTCCCTAATCAAACACACCTGAATCAACTTATCATAACATCAGAAGAGACTCCAACACCTGAAGTTAATGGGTCAGAAAAGGGAGACATGCAAAATATGTACTGTTGGTGTGCCTCCAGGAACAGGGTTGGGAAACACTGCCTTAATATATCGATCTTGGTGAGTTTTCTTTCAAATACAACTAATTTTGTCTCAAATGAGCATAAAAAGTTAGGAAAGCAATTGAATGCTTTCATTATAATGTTAGATTTGTGCATTTTTAAAGTGGCGCCTCTGTTATTTAATGTAATCTAACGAAAAATCTAAATGAGAGACTGACTGCATGAGCTGCTTTTTGAATGTTCCTTTCATGATCCCGTTTTACGTGTTATAGCACATAATTCGATTAACGTCATTGCATCACCACGCTATCTACATTTCCTCCGGAGTTTCATGTAATTTCGGGCGTTTCATTTTTAATTTGTCGACTTTAGCTAAAGTTTGTCACTTTCACTTTCATTCGGGAACATTTCATGCATGCCCCCGTGACAAACGAGATATTGGATGCAACTATGAACTGCTGGAGGAGTGTAGTTTTAATGGAATTTCATACCTCACTCTGAATGAAAGAAAAAAAAAGCCTCCGCATTTCAGGATGCAGGTGTCTGTGGTCTTCACTGACTCGGTAGTTGCAAAGAATAGTGTCAAACAGCTGTGTGTGTGTGGACTATCCCTTATTTTCACATCCCAATGTAATCATGATGACAAATTGAACCCATATTATTGAGATAAGCATAATTTAACCAAACTGTGAGACAAGTGTAGGCTCACACCCCTAGTCATGATGGTGATAGAATAGTTAATGTCTTGAATTTAGAAATAGATGACTTCACTTGAAAGGAAAGTTTCAAGAGCTTTGAGTTTCTAAACTGCACAATGAAGTGTTGTTCGCTTTCAGCCATTGATTTCTCGCTGTGCTTGTGTGATGTGTATTGGTTGACTCTCGGCGCGTGGACATTGAGCTGCTCACTTTGCTTAGTTCCCTGCAAGAATTGATCCAAAAGCTATTAAATCTGTCATGCTATTTGCCCTGTACTCTGGAGGAGTTTAAGAATGTCACTTGTGAATGGAACTGACCCTGGAAAAGTTAGCCCTGTGGTACTAAGAGGAGACCTCAAACTTTAATGCCCACTGGAGTGCATTATAGCAATTACAGTGACCCCAGAACTCCATTTTTGTGGTGTAGCACTCAATCACTGTGTGTAGGGCACCAACTGCGGTACACCACATTTACCCTACAACATTGTCTTTTCATTGATGTCTGTCTCCACTGCGTTGCCTTGCTAAAAGTTACACAAAAATCCAATTCTTCTTGTGTATGTGTGATGTTTATGTGTTGGGATTGTGCGGTGGGGCCTTAATCCTGTTTGGAGAAGAGTTTGCATAACAAAACAGGACACACTACCTGCTTTGTCTGTAAGCTAGACTGTGTTAGCGGTTAGCGTGTATGGAAAGGGAATAGTGGGGGGCGGGCGACTAGATTTCGCTCCCATCATTAGGACACAGGAATAGACTGGTTTGTCTTTGTCTAGTGCTTTCACCTGCAGGCGGTAGTAGAAAGATAGCTTCTCTCTTCAACTAATCGCTCGTTGCCCTGCTGGTGATGGACGATTTATCCTGTGGCTTCTTGTAGCGCTTTGGTCCTTACATGACTTCACAGTGCTGATGAAATGTACTTCTTATGTACTGTTCGTTTGAATCTTTTGAATTAAACAAGGACTTTGACGGTTTAACCTCGAGCAAATCGTGTGGTCTTGCCTGACAGCCTGTGGTTGATGTAAATGAAAATGACACTGAACTTCACAATGACATATTTATGGCATGTTTTTTTGTCATGTGTTTGATTTGCATGAAACCTGTGCTGTGTCCAAAATTGCATACTACTTAGTAGGTACTGCATTTGAATATTTACTAATTGACCGTTAGAAAAGTACGTTCTATACAGTATGAATGTGAGCAGTATGAATGGAACTCGGACGTACTACATCCGCCATTTTGTCATGATCACATGACCTACCTGTGTCAGTTGTGCCGCTTCATTGCCATTCCTGAACTCTCTCGTGGTGCATCATGGGAAAGAGTAGCAATGCGCACTTCAGAATCTCGCCAGAATAAGTAGGTCATCCGGGTACCTCTTGCATGCTGTTTTTCGAATTCTATGAAATCGGACAAACTACTCAGCTCGCATACTATATAGCAGGTGTGACCAACCCCGTTCCTGGAGATCGACCTGAAATCCTGCAGATTTCAGTTGCAACCCATATCAAACGCACCTGCCTGTAATTATTAAGTTCTGTTCGGGTCCTTATTAATTGGTTCAGGTGTGTTTGATCAGTGTTGGAGCTGAACTTTGCAGGAAGGTTGATCTCCAGGAACAGGGTTGAGCACCACTGCTATATAGTATGGAAGTATACGATTTCAGACGCAGCCCATGTCTCCTTAACCAAGCACACCTTATGTAGAACATCAGCTCATTAGCAGACACTGAGAGACCTGTATTGGGTGTAACAGAGAAAGGAAACATTCAAAACATGCAGTGTTGGTGGCCCTACAGGAACGTAGTTGAGAAACATTGCTCGATATGAATGTTTCAACAAAAAAACTGGGACTCATCACACCAGGCAACATTTTCCAGTGATCAGTGTCCAGTGTAGTTTCCTCCTCTTCTCTTATGGGAGAATATTGCTATTTCGGCCCAATCCCAGTTTGGTTTTTGTACCCCTACCCCTTCTCCTTCGCCCTTAAAACCAAGTTTGAAGGGAAAGGGCTTCAAAATTTACCCCTAAGAATTGGGACAGCACAACAGCACCTGCACACGTCACCATATGTCATCACGATCTCTTGCTTCATATAAGATCAGACGATGACGACTGCTGTGGTTATTCCAGTTGTGTTATTTATCTTTAAGAAATCACTGATGGCATATATTATGTTATCATAATGATCTAATGTGGCAATAAGATCGTAACTATACTGATCGTTTACACCGTGTAAATATTCATGTATGTAAACACATGAAAACAACATTAACATTATAGCAGACACTGTAAAAAGCTTATTCCCAGCCACTAGACTTTGCTGACAGGGTATTCGAGTGTCATTGAGTGTCAGAATGTTGTGGGACTGCTGTACAGGAGTTATTATAACGGATTATAGATTGCGAAGTTTAGCATTTTTTATTATAGTGTTTTTTTTAGCATGATGGTAAAACACTAACGCGGTTATGAATATATTAAAACCTGCTTGTTAGTTGCAAAAAAATCGTAATAATGACAAAAATGCTATTTTATGGATCTCCTTACTTCCGGGTTCAGCAATACTGCCGTTGTGGCTGGTGTATACTGTGAAATTTTTTTACCCCTTGGTTTAGAGTGTGGTCCTGAAAAATCTTCATTCGAAGGGCTATTCACCCCTTCCACTTAGCCCTACGCCTTCAAGCTATAGAGAATTGGGACACCCCTACCCTTTGACTTGAATTTGCAAAATGAGGGGTAAGGGGAAAGGCTAAGGGGTAGAATAGGGATTGGGCCTTTAGCTTATCTTCTGCAAGGTTTGCTCTGTCGTGTGTTCAGAGACGCTCTTCTGCAGACCTCAGTTGTTTCGACTGGTCATTAAAGTTACATTTGTCTTGTAATCAGATGAAACAGTCTGGTCGTTCTCTTATGACCTCTGGCATTAACAAGCCATTTTTTTCACTCCTTTTTATTTTGATCCTAGATGTGTTTGTGAGTGAAAATCCCAGGAGATCGGAATTTTCTGAAACACTCAGACCAGGCCATCTGGCACCAACAATCATCCCACATTCAAAGTTCTTAAACCACATTTCAATCTCCATTCTAAGGCTTGAATT
>NC_079456.1:35450798-35457802 GCF_903798145.1 Danio aesculapii
TATATATAAGTTACAGTATGGTGTTTAAACCTAAATAAAACAGTGCAATCTGGTGTATCATATCATATAATTTTTCTATATGTCTCTCTCTCTCTATATATATATATATATATATATATATATATAGAGAGAGAGAGAGAGAGAGAGAGAGAAATCATATAAAAATATAAATAATAATACTGTTAACATCAAACTTTTTCAGTGCTAAAATTACTAATAAATAAATATTTTTTTTGAAAAACAATTTCAAATGCAAATTACAGAAGCTTAAAATAATAGTTCTTTATTTATTTATTGAACATATAGAAATTCAAGTTAGAAAATTAAATAATATATTAAATAATAGTTTACTTTAATCGCAAAAAATTGCTTAAACAAAATTGTAAATAAATATGCAATAAAACAACCAACCAAAAAAATAATTAATATGGATCCAATGTATATATATCTTGTATGTATATATATATATATATATATATATATATATATATATATATATATATATATATATATATATATATATATATATATATATATAAATATCTGGTTTTTGAATCTGATTGGCTGATAGCCATGTGACATTCTGCAATAACAGCACTCCTACAGCCTCTTCACACTTGTATATTACTCCGCCCACAGACTGAGGAATAAGCTCACAACAGCTTGATAAATATTGCAGCTGTTGGACAACAATGTGCTTTTGAGGCTATTTTAGTCGAGAATGTAATTGTTTAGATTGCAACTACACAGTTTATTTGTAAGGATAGTGCCTATTTCAAATATCTTGATTTTTAATTATAGCGCATCGGCGGCACTCGACCTGTCATACTGAGCAGTTCTGCCACAAGATGGTGACATAAGTCCTTACAGCTGATCAAATCATTATATAACAGGTAAGTGACATTCTAAGGTGATCTTCCTCTTTTGTATGGTGTGGTGTTGCATGTATACCACAGTAATCTGGTAGTGTTTGCTTTGCTTTGGTTTTTGGGGTTAATTATTGTAATATCCCGATTACAACCGCAAAATACTGGGAAATCTCCATAGACTGATGGCATTTCATGCCGTTCAGCCTCATATTCTTAAAATGTGAGCAAAATCACCTGTTTTGTCATCACTTAAGACATTACGATAGTGAATCGTTTAAATACCAGCTCTAAAGTGACGTTGGTGAATTAGCAATAGTTTCTGCTGTTCTGACGTCAGCTGCAGATGTGAATGAACAGCCGAAGAAAGTAGTTTCTTGTTCAAAAGGGTTTTTGAGATATCACAGTCGTAGCAGTGCAATATAGCTGTATATCGTCACTGGTGGGGCACTAAGGCACTCAGCCTGAGGCCTCAAGCCAACACACGCCTTCCACCAGTGTCGATATACAGCCATATCACACTGCTACTTGTGTGATATTGCTCATATATATATATATATATATATATATATATATATATATATATATATATATATATATATATATATATATAAACAGACAAATTGTATCAGTGTAAATTGTTGTTGTAAATTAATACCGTTAAAATAATTCGCAATAACTGTAAAAAAAGTTACCTTAGCATATATTATACAAGCAGAATTTCCACAACACTGAAAAAAAAATGTCTTTTAAAAACCCTATTGTTTTATGTGTTAAAAAACTAGAAGGCTCTTGGACATAGAGAAAACATTCCCATAAACAGCATTATTTGTCTATTTCAAGGTTTAAATATATACAAGTCAGTCTGTCAGACTCGATGTTAGAAAATTCGATGTCCCTCATGTTTTATGCAAACACAACTTTCACCGATATTAGAGAGCAGATACCTTTATTTATGTATGAAATGCTAATACAGGTGCGCTCGATAGCTGAAGTGCAGTCTGAGTGAATAATTACCGCTCTTTCCGTCACAGCGTACAATATCTATTTCACTCAGCCCGCAGTCAACTAAAGCGCTAATTGGTGTTAAGATGAAGTACAGACATGAATATGCACACATCCCGAGCTTATCCTAGCAGACGCTGGGAATATTTGCACAGGAAAGCAGGATGGTGTCAGTAATGAGGCTGGAAATTCAGCATGGCTAATGTACTCTTAAATGCTAATTCTTGGCCGTGGCTGTAAAAAGCGGCTCTCGGACGCGGCTGGGGCTTGATTAAAATCGGTGTGCGGCACCAGATGAGGGTGAATATGAATGAGTGAAGCCTGGTGTCTGTCCTTGTGCTGGTGTGTCTGGAATGGAGATGAGAAAGGACAGCAGAGGTGGGAAACACGCTGGGCGGACGCTTGGAAAGCTGGCAGAAACAAATGAGAAGGGCAAAGCTCAATCCGACGCTCGCAGAATGGCACTGCTGTACTGACGGTGTTTAAACGATAAAGGCTATGTTAGGGATAAAGTACATTCAGAAGGGCGTTATCGCAGAATAAAGCCAGACAAACTTATCAGAAGACTGTCGTGAAGACAGACGTGCTTTATTCTGGGATAACAACTATCCTGGATGTACTTTATCCCGCTTATTACACAGATACTTGAATCAAAAAACATAAAAATTAGACATTGTTTTGAGCTGTTTTAACAGTAAAAATTCTTTAATTAAACTCAAAGTTGACAGAAATGAAAACTGCTGAATGGAGTATACACTAACCTATGAATGTTTCCCAATGATATGTTGCAGCTGGAAGGGCATCCGCTGCGTAAAACATATGCTGGATAAGTTGGCGGTTTCATTCCGCTGTGGCGACCCCAGATTAATAACTAAGGGACTAAGCCGGAAAGAAATAGATGAATAAACATACATCATAAATCAATGAATTACTATGGAAAACCCTTAAAGTACATAGCAATAAACTGCAATAATCAAAACAAAAAGCTTTAGGGAAACTTTTTTCTCGTTTAACTCAGTATTTCTTGTTATTATCTTTTATTTCTGCCGTTGTCATCTCCAAACCATGCAAACTTTCTTTCCTTGAAATCTTTTCCTTGACAGCTACGCCTGAGCTTTATTCTTCCCCATAAACGCCGCCTGCTTTGATAAGCTGTTATATAACGCAGAGGCATTTGTGTGTCCGCCTTCACTTTTTTGGGATGCCATAGAGTCAGTATACAATAGAGTCAGATACAAGTCCCGGCCTACCACACACACACACACACACACATACATATACACAAACACACATAAAACACATCCACAGATACTTAAACACAAACACGTATAAAACACACACAGATACATACACAAACATGCACAAACACACACATGAACTATAACAACATATGACATAAACTACACACAAAACACATGCACACACATAAACCCCCCCACACACAAACACCCATACACACACGCACACACAAACACACAAAACATACATAAAACAAACACACACACACACATAAACACATACATAAAACAGACACACAAACAACCCACACATAAACACCCATACACACACACAAACACACACACACACACACAAAACGCATACATACATACACACATAAAACATACGTAAAACACACACACAACAGATACACAAAACATACACAACACACATACACACACACAACAGATACATAAAACAATTACAGACACGCACACATAAAACACATACACACACACACACACATAAAACACACACACACACATAAAACCTATATAAAACACACACATAAAACACACAAAGCACACGCACACTCACATAAAACACACAAAACATACACGCACACACAAACACACACATACAAGCAAATACACACACACATAAAACACATGCACACACATAACACACATACAACCCACACACACATAAAATATAACCCACATACACATAAAACATACATAAACACACAAAAATACACACATCCATAACACACACACACACACACACACACACACACACACACACACACAAAGCACATACATACACACACATAAGCACACACAAAACACATACACACACACACACACACATAAATCACACACACAAATAAAGCACATTCACACATAACAAGCATACACACAGGTACACACATAAAACCCACACAGACACAAAACCACACACACATACATACACACATAACAAACACACACACACACATAAAGCACACGCACAAAACACATACACATAAAAGACAACCACGCACACACACACACAAAACACAACCCCCCCCCCCCACCACCACCACCACCACACACACACACACACACACACACACACACACACACACACACACACACACACACATAAAACACAACCACACACACACACACATAAAACACACTCTTTCTGCCTCTCATCAAACAGCAGCCCTGACAGAGAGCAGCTCCAGCTCTGGATGAACTACAGACGGCCCACGAGGAGCCTCCGCCGCTGGAGCCCGTCCGCCTGCCAACACACTGCGGCCCCTGGAGGCCCCGGGGTGTGAGAAAGCGCCGCATGCCGTCCGGCGAGGGCTTATCAAAGGCTGGACTCACTGCGGCTTGCTGAAGTTTTACTGCGGTTGTGCTTGGATGAGCAGGATTTAAGTGCTGTCCCAGAGAATAAATTAATACTGACTCCCAAATTCTTTTTTTTTTCCACTGAAGTAAGTAGCGCTGGTCATTACAGCTGAGGGGAAAAGAGGAAACTCAAGCAGAATCCAGTGCTGGAGAAGCTGGAATGAAAGCAAATGAGTGCAAAAGTGGCAGCTTTGTTTCTACTGCTGACGCTTCCTTTGGCTTTTTGTTGATCTGTTGGATCTCCAGACCTTCTGTTGAAAAGCCGTTCACACGACATCTTTAACCATTTGTGTGTTTTGGCTGTTTATTTATGCAACAATTGCATTTTGAGTGTTTGTAATAAAAAACTCACCGGCCACTTTATTAGGTACACCTGTCCAACTGCTTGTTAACCCAAATTTCTAATCAGCCAATCACATGGCAGCAACTCAATGCATTTAGGCATGTAGACATGGTCAAGATGATCTGCTGCAGTTCAAAATGAGCATCAGAATGGGGAAGAAAGGTGATTTAAGTGACTTTGAACGTGGCATGGTTGCTTGTGCCAGACGGGCTGGTCTGAGTATTTCAGAAACTGCTGATCTACTGGGATTTTCATGCACAACCATCTCTAGGGTTTACAGAGAATGGTCTGAAAAAGAGAAAAATATCCAGTGAGCGGCAGTTCTGTGGGCGCAAATGTCTTGTTGATGCCAGAGGTCATAGGAGAATGGCCAGACTGGTTCCAGCTGAAAGGCAACAGTAACTCAAATAAGCACTCGTTACACACACGCTGCACAAGAGCATCTCTGAACACACAACACATCTAACCTTGAGGGGGATGGGCTTCAGCAGCAGAAGACCACAGCGGGTGCCACTCCTGTCAGCTGAGAACAGGAAACTGAGGCTACAGTTTGCACAGGCTCACCAAAACTGGACAATAGAAGATTGAGGAATACGTTGCCTGGTCTGATGAGTCTCAAATTCTGCGACATTCGGATGGTAGGGTCAGAATTTGGCATCAACAACATGAAAGCATGCATCTATCTTCCCTTGTATCAGTGGTTCAGGCTGGTGCTGGTGGTGTAATGGTGTGGGGGATATTTTCTTGGCACACTTTGGGTCCATTAGTACCAATTGAGCATCGTGTCAACGCCACAGCCTACCTGAGGATTGTTGCTGACCATGTCCATCCCTTTATGAACACAGCGTACCCATCTTCTGATTGCTACTTCCATCTCAGACTGGTTTCTTGAACATGACAATGAGTTCACTGTACTCAAATGGCCTCCACAATCACCAGATCTCAATCCAATAGAGCACCTTTGGGATGTGGTGGAACGGGTGATTCGCATCATGGATGTGCTTCCGACAAATCTGTTGCAATTGCGTCATGCTGTCATGTCAATATGGAGCAAAATCTCTGAGGAATATTTCCAGTAGCTTGTTGAATCTATGCCTACAAAGGATTAAGGCAGTTCTGAAGGCAAAATGAGGCCGGTGAGTATTTATATATATATATAAAATGACCCAAATGTGATTTTGTGTAACGTTGCTATGCCCATATGTATTACATGTACTCTTTAAAATGGCAAACAAAACAACATTGTTGGACTACAGGATTGTATGTGCACAGATGCATAGTGTTTCTTTAAAGAGTCGCCATCTACTGGCCTGTTTTTTTTTTAGACGTTTTATCATTTTTGTGCGAACAGTGTTTTTTTTTGTAGCTACATTACTGTGGTTTTAACATACTCTAACTGAAGTAAGTAGCGCTGGTCATTACAGCTGAGGGGAAAAGAGGAAACTCAAGCAGAATCCAGTGCTTGAGAAGCTGGAATGAAAGCAAATGAGTGCAAAGCTTCTTTCGGCTTTTTGTTTATCTGTTGGATCTCCAGATCTTCTGTTGAAAAGTTGTTGACTCTAAATCTTTTACAAAAAATCATTTATGTGTTTTGGCTGTTTATATATACCCTACTGAAAAATCTAGCTTATACCAGCCTAGGCTGGTTGGCTGGTTTTAGCTGGCTGACCAGACTGGTTTTTAGAGGGGTTTTGGCCATTTCCAGGCTGGTTTCCAGGCATTTCCAGCCTGGTCTTAGCTGGTCAGGCTGGGAGGTGACCAGCTAAACCAGCTTGACCAGCATAGCCAGGCTTGGAGCCCAGCCAAATCCAGCTATGTCCAGCTAAAACCAGGCTGGAAATGGCTGGAAACCAGCCTGGAAGTGGCCAAAACCCCTCTAAAACCAGCCTGGTCAACCAGATAAACCAGCCAACCAGCCTAGGCTGGTTTAAGCTGTTTTTTTTTCAGTAGGGTATGCAACAATTGCATTTTGGAAGTTTAAAAAATGTAAAATAAGTTATAGTTGCTATGCTATTGTATTACATGTAAAAATAGAGAAAACAGCTATACCATGGGAAATTGTGATAAAAATAGACTTTAGAAAAGCCAGTACCTCAGTTATCCAGTGCTAGTTTCGTCTTTGTGTTGAGGCAATGTTGAGGAAAATAAATAATAGTAATAGTAATAATTTGAAAG